>NC_069509.1:171065335-171097835 GCF_027579735.1 Bombina bombina
GGTTAACATGATTGCTTATGGTTGTGTGACATGAGAGCCTGATCTAGAATCGTATATAATAATAATAATGAGGTGCAGGCATGAGGTGCAATGTATTTTTTATATGGTGAGACACTTAAGAACAAGCACGTTACCAAGTAAGATAAAAAGACCTAACACTAAACATTTATCACTGTCAAATGTTTAATTTTTGCTATAAATATTGCAATAGTATTGTAATATAGTCAGTGTTGTATAAACTGTAAAATACTGGTTAATTACATTAAAGTCCAGCATTAAAGGGACACTATTTCATGATTCAAGTAGACAGAGAATACAATTTTAAACAACATTCCAATTGACTTCTTAATTCTTTAGATATCCTTTGTTGAAGAAATAGCAATGCACATAGATGAGCCAATCACAGGAGGCATCTATGTGCAGCAAACAATCAGCAGCTACTGAGCCTATTTAGATATACTTTTCAGCAAATGATATCAAGAGAATGAAGCAAAATAGATAATAGAAGTAAATTAGAAAGTTGTTTAAAATTGCATGCTCTTTCTAAACCATGAAAGAAAACATATGGGTTTCATGTCCCTTTAAAGAGACAGGAACCCCCATATTATTCAGATAGAGCATGTCATTTTAAACAACTTTAACATTTACTTCTATTATCGAGTTTTCTTCATTCTCTTGGTATCTGGTGTTGAAAAGCAGGGATGTAAGTCAATATGCACGTGTTTAGAGCACTATATGGCAGCAGTTTTATAATCTTACCATTTGCAAGAGCACTAGATAACAGCACACTTTCCTGCCACGTAGTGCTACAGATACTACCTAGGTATCACTTCAACAAAGAATATCATGGGACAAAGCAAATTTAAAGGGACAGTACACTGTAAAATAGTTTTCCATTAATGTATTTTAAATGACTTGTTATACCAGCTGCAGAGTATAACATTTTTGAGAAATTGCATTTTCATGCTTATTTGTGTATATGAAGTAGCTGATTTTGTGCTTTAAAACCACAGCCTATTACAATGGGTTGAACTTAAAGGTGATATCAGATCTCATTATATTATTACTTTGTGTACACAGACTTGCTTCCTTATCTTTTATTTGGCTGGAACACCAAAGCTCAATACATAGAGAGAACAATGGACAATTATAATTTTATTACTTAACTATCCTGCATCCCACTGAGAGTGTAATCTCTTCTGCTGGCTGTGTTTACTTAGGCTTGTCAATAACTGAGACTCCAGTATCAAAACGTTCAGTATAGGTGGCTATACCACAGGCTAAATCAGCTATTTCAAAGGCTGAAAAAGGAGTAAAGGCAGGTAAAAAGGATCATTGGCAATAATTTAAAGGGGAGAACATTTTTGGGTGAACTGTCCCTTTAATAATAGAAGTAAATTAGAGATTTGTTTTAAAATTGTATTCTCTGTCATAAATATATATAATTTGATGTTAAAAATAAAACGTGTCAAACATTTATGTATTTCTATGTTTGATTACTCTTTAATTAAATGTAATGTTGTTATGATTATTAATTGACAGACAAATGGGTAATATCTTGAATAAATAGAATACTGTCTTATAATTGTTTTACTATGTAACACTGAGTGTTTTGGTTTAGATGTCTCACAGTTACTTTTTTTTATATAAATTATTACTGTCATTTCTACAAAGGGTTTTTTTTTGTGCATATTTGGCAAGATAGTCACTCTGCAAATTAGGCTGGCAACTCTACAGAAACCGTACCAAGGTCTGACAATGCCTTATATAGAATTGTGTGATACAGATTGCATGTTATATAGCGTTAGATGGTAAATAGAACTAGAATTCAGAGGCTATGGGAAGGAAATAAAAATATCAGCAGTTTTTTAGATTTGTATTCAAGCATATTATTTTGGCATATAAATAAAGAACAGTTGTGTATAGCTATGTGTCCTGTAGGTAACAGATGGCATCAGAAGGAACAGTATTTTGACATATCTAGAAAAAGGGAAAATTATTATGTTTGATCAGGTTAAGAGCTGAGTTGAACAACTAGATTCAGATTTATTTTGCAGATATACAAAGCTACCTCAAAATTTACAATCAGATAAGTATTTAGAAACACTAAATTTTGAATAGATGTACCCATCTAAAAATTCGGCCTTTAAGTAATCTGTGTATTTTATTTGTATGATTTTACCACAGATTACTTACAGCTAGATTAGGAGTTTTGAGCGCTAAAGGGATTTTAACGACCGCCACAAAAGCGGCGTTATTTCACCTCCCTATAGCGCTGGTATTACGAGTTTTAAAAAAGCAGGTTTGTACTGGCAAAATGGTTGCGTTGAGGTCCATACCGCACCGAAAACAAGACATCAATGGGGAGAGCCGGCAAAAAAAAGTCTAACACCTGCAATCGCGGAATGAAAAGCTCCGTAACGCAGCCCCATTGATGTCTATGGGGAAATAAAAAGTTAAGTTTAAACCTAACACCCTAACATAAACCCTGAGTCTAAACACCCTTAATCTGCTGCCTCTGGCATCGCCACCACCTACATACAGTTATTAACCCCTAAGCTGCCGCCCCTATATCGCCAACATCAACATACAGTTATTAACCCCAAAGCTGCCATCCCCAACATCGCCGCCGCTAACATAAAACTATTAACCACTAATCTGCCTCTCCCAATGTCGCCGCCACTATACTAAAGTTATTAACCCCTAAACCTCTGGCCCCCCACATCACTACCACTAAATAAATCCATTAACCCCTAAATCTAACCCTAAAATAACCCTAAGCCTAACACCCCCTAACTTCAACATAATTAAAATACAGCTAAACTAAAGTTACAATTATTAACTAAATAATAACTATTTTAAACTAAATACAAACTTACAAGTAAAATAAAACCTAAGCTAGCTACAATATTATTACCACGAGGAGACGTCAATGTGAACGGAGCACTGTCAGACTTGAGCCGGCTACACGAGTCTGCTATGCTCTGATCTCACAGGATCTCCTTAGGTTGTTTGAACTCTGTACCTTTGCATAATTTACTGTGCAGGATTTGCCCATAAAACAGATCACACTATCCGATCAAGGGATATAAAGAGCCCAATTTAAGGAGCCTGATAAAAATAAGGAGCCTGACAAGCAAAAGGATTGTTTGTGAATCCGGGCAGGACGATTTTTTCTTAAAGGGACAGAGTATACATTGACTGCTACAACATACCTCATATGTTTGAGGGTTCCTTTGTGAGTGCATATATATATGTCTTTTATGTGATGAAATAAAATGTACTTTTAACTCTGCACTTAGATCTTCTTGTGCGCTCCATTTACTCTGTTATACAGATTAAATTGTCACACATAGCTACAAAATAGCTAATAGTTATATTGTAGCTAGCTTAGGTTTTATTTTTATTTCACAGCTAAGTTTGTATTTATTTTAACTAGGTAGACTAGTTAGTAAATAGTTATTAACTATTTACTAACTACCTAGTTAAAATAAATACAAACTTACCTGTGAAATGATACCTAACCTGCCTTACACTAAAACCTAACATTACAACAACAAAAAAACACTAAAATTACTAAAAATAAAAATAACTAAGTTACATAAAAAAACAAACACTAAGTTACAAAAAATAAACAAATTATCAAAAATAAAAAAGATTTACACCTAATCTAATAGCCCTATCAAAATAAAAAAGCCCCCCAAAATAAAAAAAATCCTAGCCTACAATAAACTACCAATGGCCCTAAAAAGGGCCCTTTGTGGGGCATTGCCCCAAAGATAACAGTTCTTTTACCTGTAAAAAAAATACAAACATCCCCCCCAACAGTAAAACCCACCACCTCCACAACCAACCCCCCCCCCCCCAGATAAAATAACTATCTAAAAAAACTAAGCTCCCCATGGCCCTTTTGTATGAGCATTGCCTTAAAAGGGCATTTAGCTCTTTTACATGCCCAGACCCTAAACTAAAAATAAAACCCACCTAAAAAACCTTAAAAAAAAACTAACACTAACCCCCGACGATCCACTTGCAGTTCTTAAAGTCCCGCTTGAAGGATCCACCCAGCCGGCGAAGTCCTCATCCAGGCGGCAAGAAGTCTTTATCCAAGTGGCGTCTTCCATCTTCATCCAGGCGGCAAGAAGTCTTCATCCAGACGGCATCTTCTATCTTCATCCATCTGGGGCAGAGCGGGTCCATCTTGGATGACGTCACTTGCATTGAAGTTCCAGTGTACGGCGGAGACTGTATGAAGAGGATGCTCCGCGCTAGATGTCTTCAGGATGGACCCGCTCCGCGCCGGATGGATGAAGATAGAAGATGCCGTCTGGATGAAGACTTCTTGCCGCCTGGATGAGGACTTCGCCGGCTGGATGAAGATCAAAGAGGCCGTCTGGATGAAGACTTCTTGCTGCCTGGATGATGACTTTGCCAGCTGGATGGATCCTTCAAGCGGGACTTAACTGTAAGTGGATGGTCGGGGGTTAGTGTTAGGTTTTTTTAAGTTTTTTTTTTAGTGGGTTTTATTTTTAGTTTAGGGTCTGGGCATGTAAAAGAGCTAAATGCCCTTTTAAGGACAATGCCCATACAAATGCCCTTTTCAGGGCAATGGGGAGCTTAGGTTTTTTTAGATAGTTCTTTTATTTGGGGGGGTTGGTTGTGGGGGTGGTGGGTTTTACTGTTGGGGGGTGTTTGTATTTTTTTTTACAGGTAAAAGAGCTGTTATCTTTGGGGCAATACCCTACAAAAGGCCCTTTTAAGGGCCATTGGTAGTTTATTGTAGGCTATGGTTTTTATTTTTATTTTGGGGGGCTTTTTTATTTTGATAGGGCTATTAGATTAGGTGTCATAATTTTTTATTTTTGATCATTTGTTTCTTATTTTTTCGTAATTTAGTGTTTGTTTTTGTAAATTAGTTATTTTTTATATTTAGTAGTGTTAGGATTTTTTTAATGTGTAGTTAAGTTTAATTTAATTGGTAGTTAGTTTAATTGTAGTTTAATAATTATCTTAGTTTAATTGTTAGTTTAAAATTAATTTATTTAATTTGACAGGTAAGTTTTAATTTAATTTAAGATAGGGAAATTGTAATTTTAATATACAGTTAGGGGGGCTTTTGGTTTAGGGGTTAATAGTTTATTTAAGTATATTTTGTGGGGGGGCTTGTGGTTTAGGGGTTAATAGGTTTATTATAGTGGCGGTGTGGCCGGACGGCAAATTAGGGGTTAATTATATTTAAATAGTGTTTGCGATGTGGGAGGGCTGTGGTTTAGGAGTTAATAGGTTTATTATAGTGGCGCCAATGTCGGGGAGCAGCGGAATAGGGGTTAATACATTTTAACAGTGGCGGCGATGTCGGGAGCGGCAGATTAGGGGTTAATAAATTTATTATAGTGTTTGCGATGCGGGAGGGCCTCAATTTAGGGGTTTATAGGTAGTTTATGGGTGTTAGTGTACTTTGTAACACTTTAGTTATGAGTTTTATGGTACAGCTTTGTAACATAAAACTCATAACTACTGACTTTAGATGGCGGTTCGGATCTTGTCGGTATAGGGTGTACAGCTCACTTTTTGGCCTCCCAGGCAAACTCATAATACCGCCACTATGGGAGTCCCATTGAAAAAGGACTTTTTTAAAAGTGTGGTACTGACTTTGCGTGACTGGCTAAAAGATGTGTGGTACACCTATACCGACAAGACTTGTAATAGCAGCGTTATGGCCCATAACACTGCTTTTTCACTCATAACGCCAAACTTGTAATCTAGCTCTTAGTTAGCAATTCTGGATTCTTAAATAGACATTCTACACCAGAATTGTTATTGTTTAAAAAGGTCCTATCTGAAGCATGAAAGTTTAATTTTGACAAGACTATCCCTGTAAAACAAGGGCAAAGTAATTTCTCTTCGGTTGCCTGCCACGGCCAATAATAGGATGTTAATTATACTGTCAGAATTGTATCAGTGTAAGTGTGTTCAGTGCTCCAGTTTTTTCATTTTACATAGTTATGGGATTTTTTTGTTAATACTTTGAGACTTCTGAGTGTCATTCACAATGATTATTTTTTTATTATTGTAACCCATCCATTGTGTTACTCTGATACAAGTGAGCTAAATAAAATTTTGTTGTAAATCGTAGCTGCGTGAGTTATATTGTCCAATGACTTTGTGGGAAAGCCACAATGTGATCCTGTGCAACAGTTGTATTGAGAAGACTTTAGTCAGGTTATGAAACTGTTAAGATAATAATAATTATTTAATTGCCTCAGTACAAACTTTGCAAACCTCATAATTAGGATTTTTTAAATCCTGCCAAGTGAGAGAAGCCCAGTGCATTGTTGATCAGAAGACGTAGATCTGGTCCACCTATTTTCTGTTTGCTTATATAATGTGTGTAATGATATACTTATACTGTATACTGCTTGTAATTAAATCACAGGATATTAAACTCTAAACTAAGGTGAGTGTTAATGATTCTCACATAAGTAAATGTTAATGCTAAACCAAGGGAAAATCTGTTAGCGAAATTTCTACTGGGTTAAAGGTTATCCAGCTGTGAGAACCACACTCCTCGGTAAATAATACCATAAAAAATCTATTTTATTAATTAACTAATGCTTTTTAGATACCACAGTTTGTTTTCCATCTAATACAAGGAGAGTCCACAGCTTCATTCATTACTTGCGGGAAATGCAGAACCTGGCCACCAGGAGGAGGCAAAGATACCCCAGCCAAAGTCTTAAATACCTCCCCCACTCCCCTCATCCCCCAGTCATTCTTTTCCTTTCGTCACAGAAGGATGGCAGAGAAGTGTCTGAAGATTTCGGAGTAGTCTCTTATGGAGGGTAGTACTTTTCGGAATGGGACTGGAGTTTAAGTAGTCTTGTGTTTTTTGCTGCAACATTTGTGAGATGTGGCTCTGGCAATGTGGAACAGCCAGGCTTTTTTCTTCCTTTAATTACTGCGCAGCCTGTTTCAGTTGGCTCACTTTTTCTTGGCTACAGGGGCGGTCCTGCAGGGTACTCCATGTGACCGGGTGTGGCTTCTTTCTCTTCCTTTTCCTGACCATCAGTTGCAGGAGACGAAAACAAGTTCTCTGTGCGCCTAGGTCATAGGAGGTGGTGAGTGCCTCGGCCATTGGGAGTATAAAGGTGCCGTTTAATCTTTTCTATAGTCCTTATTAAAGACGCAAGCTATGGAGGACTCTGATATGTAAGAGGGTACTCCCTCTTTACCTAAATCTGATGCCTGTGTTTATTGTGAGGAGGCTTCAGTATATCCGCCTGCTCAACTATGTTCCACATGCCTCGATAAAATAGTGATATCTAAAAGAAACAAGATGTTTAGTACCACTGAGCCATCCACCTCTGAGGGGTCTCCGTCCCATGAGGTGCATTCTCTACATTCATCTCTGATTACACATGCAGCTCCCCAGTGCACTTCTAATCCTCTTGCGGGAGGGTCCACGTTGCCACCCAATTTTGCTGAACAGTTACAAACTGCGGTATCTGCGGTCATTAGTGCTTTAACTCGCCAGGCCATGCGCAAGCGAAAGGTTAAACATTGCTATCCTTCCCAGGGGTCATCTACTCCATTGGATGTATCTGAGACTAGATTATCTGCTGATGCTGAGGATTCCGATACTTCTGAGGACTCTCTCTCTCTGGGTCGGAATCTTTGGCCTCTAAACCTCTGGCTGAGGAAGAACCAGAATTTAGGTTTACAAACCTTCTATTCCTAAGCTTGATAAAGTTTATGAGGACAGGGTAGTGCCCTAGACTTTCCCGATTCCCGTAAAGATGGCGAATATTATTAAGAATGAGTGGGAGTGACTTGGCTCATCTTTCTCCCCTTCTTCTTCGTTTAAAATACTGTTCCCGGTTCCAGATTCTCAGCTAGAATTGTGGGGATCTGTCCCTAAAGTGGATGGAGCTATCTCCACGCTCGCTAAATGCACCACTCTCCCGCTTGAGGATAGTTCGTCATTTAAGGAACCCATGGATAAGAAATTAGAGACCCTGTTAAGAAAAATGTTTCAGCACACTGGATTCGTTTTTCAACCTGCAGGTGTGGTTGCGGGAGCCGCTACCTATTTTTGTGACTCTGTCAGAAATGATCGAGGTGACACTTCCCTCAATGAGATACATGAAAGAATTAAAGCCCTGAGGGGAGCTATTTCATTTATTTGTGATGCTAATATGCAGATTATTCACTTGAATGCCAAGACATCAGGCTTTTCTGTGCTGGCCCGCATGGCCCTGTGGTTGAAGTTGTGGTCTGCTGATATGACGTCCAAATTTAGATTGCTTTCCCTTCCATTTAAAGGAAAGATTCTTTTCGGTCCAGGCTTGGACTTGATTATATCTATGGTTACGGGGGGCAAGGGTGCCTTTCTACCACAGGATAAGAAGAACAAACCTATGGGTCCTAATTTTCATCCCTTTCGTTCGGACAAGTCCCAACGAAAGCAACCTGCCGAGAAGACCGAGCAGTCCAAGGGATCTTGGAAACCCTCTCAGTCTTGGAATAAAGCCAAGCAGAGTAAGAAGCCCGCCGAGACAAAATGGACATGAAGGGGCGGCACCTGATCTGTCTCTGGATTTCTTAGGGGACAGACTCTTTTTTCACGGAGGTTTGGTTGAGAGACGTACAGGATCCTTGGGTTCTGGAAGTTGTTACCCAGGGTTACAGGATAGATTTCAAAACTCATCCTCCCAGGGGCAGATTCCTCTTGTCAAATCTCTCATCAAATCCAGAGAAACGGATTGCCTTTCTAGAGTGCGTGAAGGATCTCTCGTCTCTAGGAGTCATTGTTCCGGTACCTCTAGCAGAAAGAAGTCTAGGGTACTATTCAAAACTTTTTGTGGTACCAAAGAAGGAGGGCACGTTTCACCTGATTCTAGACCTAAAGTGCTTAAACAAGTTTCTGTCTGTTCCATCATTCAAAATGGTGACGATAAGTTCTATACTGCCCCTAGTTCAAGAGAGTCAGTTTATGACTATGATAGACTTGAAGGACGCTTACCTTCATGTGCCAATATACAATGATCACTTCAGGTTCTTAAGGTTCACTTTAAGTTCAGTTTGTAGCTCTTCCCTTCAGGCTGGCTACTGCTCCAAGAATCTTCACAAAGGTTCTGGGAGCTCTACTCGCGGTGGCGAGATCCAGAGGGATAGCAGTGGCTCCTTATCTGGACGACATTCTGGTTCAGGCTCTGTCCTGCCAGCTGGCAGAGGACAACTTGAGTGCACTACTCCTCCTTCTGCAATCTCATGGATTGATGGTAAACTCAGGAAAGAGTTCTCTGGTTCCCAGTACCAGAATGGAGTTCCTGGGCACGATAATAGACTTGATTGCCATGAAGATATTCCTAACGGACAAGAGACGTTGCAAGATTGTCTCCAGCTGTCTTGACCTCCAATCCTCTTCAAGGCCATTAGTGGCCTGGTGCATGGAGGTGATTGGGCTCATGGTATCCACTATAGATGTCATTCCATTTGCCAGATTCCGTCTCCAGCCTCTTCAGCTGTGCATGCTGAGGCAGTGGAACGGCAATCATTCGGACCTGTCCCAACTGATCTCTCTGGACAATGGGTCGAGGGAGTCTCTTGGTGGCTCTGTCCAGACCAGCTGTCCCAGGGAACATCCTTCCTCAGACCATCTTGGGAGATTGTGACTACGGACGCTAGTCTCTCAGGTTGGGAAGCGGTTTGGGGTGCCAGAAAGGACACGGCAGGTGGAATCAGAAGGAGTCTCTTCTCCTGATCAACAGCCTGGAACTTTGGGCGATCTTCAATGGTCTGGAGGCTTGGCCTCTCCTGGGTCCATCCAAGTTCATCAGATTCCAGTCAGACAACATTTCCTTGGTGGCCTACATCAACCACCAGGGGAGAATGAGAAGCTCCCTGGCCATTAGGGAAGTATCTCGGATTCTGGAGTTGGCGGAAGCCCACGAATTCTCGCTATCAGCGATCAACATCCCGGGTGTGGACAACTGGGAAGTGGACTTTCTCAGCAGACAATCTTTTCATCCGGGGAATGGTCTTTTCACCCTGAAGTGTTTGCAGAGTTTTTCAACAGTTGGGGGACTCCGGAGATAGATCTCATGGCGTCCAAACTCAACTTCAAGCTTTCCAGATACGGGTCGCGGTCCAGGGACCCCCAGGCATAGCTGGTAGATGCCTTAGCAGTGCCTTGGGGATTCAACCTAGTGTACATATTTCTACCGTTACCACTTCTACCTCGTGTAGTGGCACACATCAAACAGGAGCAAACATCAACTATTCTGATTGCTCTATCATTGCCGCGGAGGACGTGGTTTGTGGACCTAGTGGGGATGTCACTGTCCCCAGCATGGAGTTTGCCCTGTCGCAGGGATCTGCTGGTACAGGGCTTCTTTATGCATCATAATCTAGATTCTCTGAGTCTGACTGCGTGGAGATTGAGCGCTTAGTCTTAGCCAGAAAGGTTTTTTCTGAGAGGGTAATTGATACTCTCATTCAAGTCAGAAAGCCGGTCACCCGTCACATCTATCATAAGGTGTGGAGGACCTACTTACTCTGGTGTGAATCTCGTGGATATTCCTGGCATAAGGTCAGGGTCTCCAGAATTCTTTCTTTCCTCCAGGACGGTCTGGAGAAGGGACTTGCCGCCAGTTCTGTAAGAAGACAAATTTTGGCTCTATCTGTGCTGTTACACAAGAAGCTCGCTGAGCTCCCTGATATTCAGTCTTTTGTTCAGGCTCTGTTCAGGATCAGGCCTGTGTTTAGACATTCTGCTCTGTCATGGAAGGTTCTTTGTCTACTGGCTATTGCTTCAGCACGCAGAGTGTTTGAAATAGTGGCCTTACAATGTGAGCCTCTTTACCATAGTTTACCACGCAGATAAGGCTGTCCTTCGCACTGTACTGGGATTTCTCCTTAAGGTGGTGTCTGATCGCAATATTAATCAGGAGATTGTGGTTCTTTCCTTGTGCCGTAAACCTGCTTCTTCGAAGGAACAGTTACTTCATAACTTGGATGTGGTTCGAGCTTTGAAATTCTATCTTCAGGCTACGAAGGATTTCAGACAAACTCCAGCTTTGATTGTTGTCTATACAGGGAAGCACAAGGGGCTGAAGGCTTCTTCTACCTCCCTTTTTGTCTGAGAAGCATGACTCATTGGGCTTATGAGACAGCGGGGCATACGCCTCCTCCAGAGGATTATGGCTCACTCAACTAGAGCTGTGACTTCTTGAGACTTTAAGAATGAGGCCTCTATGGAGCAGATATGTAAGGCAGCTACCTGGTCCTCCTTACATACTTTTACAAAGTTTTACAAATTTGACGTTTTGCAGCTTTTGGGAAAAAGGTTTTGCAGGCTGGGGTGCCCTCAGAATAGGGTCCGCCTCCTTTTTACCGTCCCGTTTTTCATGCAGTGTTCTCTAGAGCTTGGGTATTTGTTTCCCACAAGTAATGAATGAAGCCGTGGACTCACTTTTTATTAGATGGAAAACATAACTTTATGCTTACCTGATAATTTCATTTCCATTATTACGAGGAGAGTCCATGGCTCCTGCCCGGTTCTAAATTTCTTTTGTTGTTTCTTCTGGCACCTTTTATACCCTGATATTTCTCCTACTGTTCCTTGTTCCCTTGTCAGAATAACTGGGGGGATGAGGGGAGTGGGGGAGCTATTTAAATCTTTGCTTAGGTGTCTTTGCCTCCTCCGGGTGGCCAGGTTCTGTATTTCCCACAAGTAATGAATGAAGCCGTGGACTCCTCATAACAAGATTTTTTCCTGTGACATTCACATTTTTCTTGTCCTCTGCCTTTTAAGTGTGTCCCTTGTTCTATTTAGTCTGTATTTGGTTAATATTGTGTGCAATGCAGTACTCCCACCACAGAGGGCGCTGTGGCTTATAATTTACCTTCATTGTCTCTAGTCTTAGTTACTGTATATACGTTTTTTCTCTAGTCTTCTTTATCTGTGCTGAGTGCGCATATGTTATTCTGAAGTTTAGAAATGTGTAGTTAGGTAAGGGGGAGCCATGCGATGTGTAATACCAGGGTGGGTAGACTAGAATGCAATATGTGAGGAAACAACGCATCTGAATAGTATTGCACAATTTGAAACATGTGTAATTGTCTTTGAATAGCAGAGGCTTAGTACACCAGGCTCTTCATGTGCTGGGACTGGCATTAATAGAACATACAAAAAATACAAATTTACTGGGGGCACTTCTATGTCTATGAAAGCACTGCCCACCATCACTGCTGCTGCAAAAAATGACTATTTACCTCATAAAATGCCACCTTCTTGTGAAACTTTCAATAGTGTTTTAGCACAAGTAAAACCTAATAAGCACATCCTCAGCATATCTTCCTATATTTTTCCATTCCAACAGCCCCAACACAGCAGTTAACAGCTTAAACCTACTGTGGTACTATTTAATTTCATGCTGTGTAACATCTATATAAACTAGTGTGCTTTGTAGTGTCCTGCTATACAGACACTGAAGGGTTATTAATATAACTGCAAGTTATTCTTCCTATGCCAGTTATGCGCTTGAGAGTAAGGGAGGAGACGAGAAGCTTGATGATTTAACCTGTATCAAAAGGCTGTAGCAGAGCAAAAAGAAAATGCTCTAATATGTTAGCACATTTATTAGTGCGCTGTTTGTTTTCAAACCATGCAAATGGGTTAAACTCATAGTCATCTTGTAGTGCACATCTGATGAGCCAAAGACAAAAGACAAATGCATGTAGCCACCAATCAAAACCAGCTCCCAGTAGTGCATTAGTGCTGCTGAGGATATGTACATATTCATTTCAACAAAGGTTCCCAAGAAAACAAAATGAATTTGATAATAAAAGTAAATTTAAAAATGACATGCTCTGTCTGATTCATGAAAGTATAATTTTCCAATCCTTTTAAGCAATCACTATGGCTAAATTATACTTCTAGTATTTTACGTGCTTGTTTTGAGGTGGATCGGAGTGGGCGGGGCTATGCAATCCATAAATGGCCTTGGCTATGCTCCAAAGTGTCCCTGGAATGTGTATATTAAAATCTCAAGGTAGAGCGTGCAGGCTGAAGTCCTAAGAGACATCTGTCTGTGACAGTCACTTTTATTCATTATTATGTGTGTTTAGCATTCATTTTCTATTAATTGAAACTACATTTTTTTTAATTATCTAAAGAAAAGCAGTTTGCCACTAGACCTAAGAACGTGACACTGTATAAGAAAATGTTGTTACAAGGTCCACATGTTTTTGTTCAGCCAGATTCTTTCAGGGGCCTTGTGCAAAAGTAACAGACACGACATCTGGATCAGTGCTTAGTGTAAGAATATATTTCACAAACTTGAAAGTAAGAATGTTTGAAGCAGGAAGGAACCCACTGAGAGCCTACTAGCTTGGTTTCTCTGAAATTCTTATTTGCCGTTTTCTTTCTTTCCCAACCACTTTCTTTTAAAATATTTTCTGTCTGAAAACCTATTTTGATTTTTCAATGGAAATCAATGCCTCTAATTGCTTAGCTTTTGTAAAGCTAAAGCATAAGTTTTGTGCCATCTGTTGAGGTTGAGATTGTATTTTTACACACACATATATATATATATAGTGATGATTAGATTAGCTGTGTTAGTCCAGTAGATAAGATGCTCCAAAAACAAAGTACTGCAGTATGCAGTGATACCTTTTTTATTAGACTAACATAATATTTCAAAGACAAGCTTTCAAGAGTTTTCCTCTCTTCCTCAGGTCTGAAGCAATGCTTATCAATCTGATATAGATACACATCACATGCAACAAATGGAAGGGAGGGAGGGGGGTGAGAGGGGGGTCATAAAAAGCAGAGAATGTGTCTGAAGGAGAAAATAGCTGAGAATAGCCAGAAAGAGTAAATAAACAGAGTAAATAGGCAAGATGAGAGGGAAAAACAAAAGGAAAAAGAAAACAATATAGGACAATAAGATGAGAGATTATAGAAAATTATGGTAGTGTGTGAGAAAGCCAGAGTCTAAATTAAGTCCTTTATTTCTGGTGTTGAAATGTGTGATCATTTTCATCTCAAACGTCTTTCATTGATGAGAGTCTTTGAAATTCCCTTTAAGAACTTTAATCCTGAGGTTATGGGGCCTATCTATCAAGCTCCGAACTTGATGGCCCGTGTTTCTGGCGAGTCTTCAGACTTGCCAGAAACACAAGTTATGGAGCAGCGGTCACAAAGACCGCTGCTCCATAACCCTGTCTGTCTGCTCTGAGCAGGCGGACAGGAATCACCGGAAATTAAACCCGATCGGGTTGATTCCTGTCCGTCTGCTCTGAGCAGGCGGACAGGAATCACCGGAAATTAAACCCGATCGGGTTGATTGACACCTCGCTGCTGGCGGCTGATTGGCCGCGAGTCTGCAGGGGGCGGCGTTGCACCAGCAGCTCTTATGAGCTGCTGGTGCAATTCTGAATATGGAGAGCGTATTGCTCTCCGCATTCAGCGATGTCTTGCGGACCTGATCCGCACTGTCGGATTAGGTCTGACAAACATTTGTTAAATTGGCCTCTAAGGATGGAGTGACCAGTCTGGGTGGTCATCACTTCACCCAGTTGGTCATCTCTTCACCCAGACTGGTCACTCCATCCTTAACCTCAGGATTAAAGTTCTTAAAGGGAATTTCAAAGACTCTCATGAACGAAAGACGTTTGAGATGAAAATGATCACACATTTCAACACCAGAAATGAAGGACTAAGGGCTAGATTTATCAAGCCCCTACGGCAGCAAGTTCTCACAAGAACTTGCTGACCGTGATTTATCAAGCAGCGGTCACCAGACCGCTGCTTCCCTAAACTCTTCGCCACCTCTAAACTGGCAAAATTCAATCTCCTTGTTCGAGTCCGACCGAGGAGATTGACAGCTCCTGCCCGCGCGTGATTGGCTGTGCGCGGGCAGGGGGCAGGATTGCACGCAAGCGCAAAATTGCGCTCGTGTGTAATACTGAATACATGCGGGTAATTTCGCCCCGCCGCAGGCGAGCTGAGGCGTACAGGGGCGCGTATACGCGCCCCTGTATGCCTCAGCTATAATAAATCTAGCCCTTAATGTAGACCATAACTTTCTATAATCTCTCATCTTATTGTCCTATATTGGTTTCTTTTTCCTTTTGTTTTTCCTCCCATCTTGCCTATTTACTCTCTGTTTATTTACTCTTTCTGGCTATTCTCAGCTATTTTCTCCTTCAGACACATTCTCTGCTTTTTATGACACCCCTCTCACCCCCCTCCCTCCCTTCCATTTGTTGTATGTGATGTGTATCTATATCAGATTGATCAGTATTTCTTCAGACCTGAGGAAAAGAGGAAAACTCTTGAAAGCTTGTCTTTGAAATATTATGTTAGTCCAATAAAAAAAGGTATCACTGCATACTGCAATACTTTGTTTTTTCAGCATTATATATATATATTGTCAATCAAATAACAGTTAAATTGCTTTACTACTTTAAATTTTAATTTAAACTATCAAGCTGTATAATTGTGATACTAAAATATTCATAACATTTCAGAGATTTTTTGTTCTGCAATATAGCTTGTGTGTTAAATGTAATGTTTCTTCATTTTAAATGTTTTTATTTAAAATATTTCACACTAATAATGACATTTCTGGAGCAATAAGATTGACCCACTACGTATTCTATAAATATATATCCAGCCTTTTTTGTTTTCTGTTATAAAATGCTAGATATTTATACATGTAGCGGGTAGCAAGATCACAGTGTCTATTATAGGTTTAGCTTGGTGACTCACAGGCAAACAATATAATGCAATTATATGTACCAAAAATATCCTATAATAAGATATTGAGGACATTATCCCATAATGAGTTTATGTCCTGGATAATGGATGTATAGGTGATAGAAAACAGACAGTGCAGTGAGTGAGCGGGTGCAAACAAATATATATTTAATTATAGCACTTCTAGAAAATCTGATTTTTAAAGCTATTTTACACTATAGGTTGTAATCAAAGAAGCATGAGCTTTTCATATAGCTTTTATTACACCATGCTTACAATTCACTCTTCAGATCTGCGTTTCCATTGGCTGCTTGTTTTGCTGTCATTATCACCGTTATATCAAGACTTTTTTTTTTCTATTACTGGATGTATATTGTTTTTTTTCTTCTTAGAATTGTAAGTCTTGTCATTCTATTCAGATGGAGTAGTCATAACTCAAGGAGTTGAAACAAGTAATAGCTGCTCTTTCTCAATAGGTGGCAAGTAGGTGACCTATTTTTGTCTTCTGATTTTATACAGCGTTAAATTTGCCTTTGGTAATTACGTCCCTAAATCTTTTCTACTAACCATGCAATCATAATAGTATTAAAGGGACATTAAACATCTCAAGATATTAAACTTGTTTACTTACATGTAGTAAAACAACTTTGCATTATACTTTCATAATTTATTTTGTTCTCCTTAACTGTAATTTGATTCTAAGTATTGCGGGTTTTTCACTTTATCTTCAACATGGAAGTGCAGACACCGCTATATTCTGTACAGTCATTGGTTGCACACTCCAGTAAGCCATTTATAAGCATTCCTAATTGGCCTCAGAAGAAAGTGTAACCTAAGTTACAATATGGTGGCGCCCAGTGCTTTATGCACATTAGAATGTTATCTTTAATTTTTTCAATATTTAAACAACTAATATAATTTTTAAAAATACATGTACAAATTATTCACAGGCTAATCTTTGCTTTTAATACAACATTCAAGCAATGATGTATTTAGTGTTTAATGTCCTTTTAAAGCATTTCTTTTAAAATGCACATTTGCAGTAGCCCTGACTTGCCTTGCAGAGAAGTTATTTGTAAAGTGATGGTAAAATTTACATGTTTTAAAAGCAGGTCCGGAATATGAGATATTTTACAGGGACGTTAATCGATCACTTCTAATAAAGATGCTCTGTGATTTACCTTTTAATCTAGCTGTGCCATTCTAATAATCCGGCCGCTTACTTTAAAACTCATTTTTCTTTTACAAAGATATGACGAGTCCACGGATTTCATCCTTACTTGTGGGATATTAACCTCCTGCTAACAGGAAGTGGCAAAGAGCACCACAGCAGAGCTGTATATATAGCCCCTTCCCCTCCACCCTCAGTCATTCTCTTTGCCTGTGTTATACTAGGAAGACATGGTAAAGTGAGGTGTTAGTTTTAGTTTCTTCAATCAAGAAGTTTTTTATTTTAAATGGTACCGGTGCGTACTATTTTCCTCAGGGGGATATGGAAGAAGATTTCTGCCCTGAGGTTTGATGATCTTAGCATTTGTAACTAAGATCCACGCTGGTTCCCACAAGACTTCTGAAGGTAACCATGAGACATCTTCAGTGTGGAGACCGGTTTCATGCTACAAGCAGCATTAAGGTATGTGCAGCCTTTTTTTCTGAGGAGACTTGGTGTATCAGAACTGGCTGGCATTATTTCTCTGTATCGGAATGGGGTAAGCAGTAAAACCTATTTTAATAAGAGGGATGTTACTGGAGTCCCTATTTTATATTTATCATTAGTTGATATTTGGGCATTATGTGACATGGGAGACAATATAAAAAAACGATGTTTTATGTTTTTTATTTTTGGCACTTAAAACTTATTGGTTTTATGCTTGAGGGTTATATTGTGTGTGTATTTTTATTTAGTGCAAAACTGCATTTCCATGCGGTGTTGTTTGGGCCTACTCCAACTTTTGACCTTAAGGGGCGGAGCCTATTTTGGCGCAATTTCTTCAGGCTTAGCAGCAGCAAACAGTAACTCGGTGGCTCCTGGACTGTGTAGCTGGTCTTAAGGGTTGGAAACTTGATTCGAGTACCCTGGGGGCAGGTAGGCGCCACAGCAGAGCTGTATTTTTTATCTATCTTTTGACTACATGTTGATATAAGTACTTCTAAAGCCTTATTTCTGCCTTTGCTTCTGGGTGCAGTAATTTTTGGATTAACCAACAATATTAAGTTAAATTTGTGAAAAATGTAACGTTTTTTGTGCATTTTGGAAAAATTCTTCACTTTTTCTTTTCTTAAAGGCACAGTACACGTTTTTTCTAATGTTTATTTTATGCTATAAATAAGTGTTTAAACGACTTTTGTGGTATTACTAGTCTGTTCAACATGTCTGACATTGAGGTTTCTCATTGTTCTATGTGTTTAGAAGCTATTGTGCAACCCCCTCTAACATTGTGTAACTTTTGTACTGAGAGGGCTTTACAATGTAAAAAGCATATTTTAAATAAAGTAAGTGTGCCTAGGGATGATTCTCAGTCTGAAGAGAATCAGGATATGCCTTCCAATTCTCCCCAAGTGTCACAACCTTTTATGCTTACACAAGCGACGCCTAGTACTTCTAGTGCGTCTAATTCCTTTACTCTGCAGGAGATGGCTGCAGTCATGTTAACTACCCTTACAGAGGTATTGTCAAAATTACCAGTGTTGCAGGGTAAACGCAGTAGGTCAAGTATTAATGTAAATACTGAATCCTCTGATGCTTTATTAGCTATTTCCGATGTTCCCTCACAGTGCTCTGAGTTGGGGATTAGGGAATCCTGTCTGAGGGTGAAATTTCTTTTGCCTCAGACAGATTTGGATGCTATGTCATTTAAATTTAAGCTTGATCACCTCTGCCTATTGCTTAGGGAGGTTTTAGCGACTCTGGATGATTGTGATCCTATTGTGATTCCTCCAGAGAAATTGCATTAATATTTGGAAGTTCCTACTTACACTGATGTTTTTCCGGTTCCTAAGAGAATTTCGGAAATTATTAATAAGGAATGGGATAGACCAGGTATACTGTTTTCTCCCTCTCCTAATTTTAAGAAAAGGTTTCCTATATCAGATAACATTCGGGACTCATGGCAAGCGGTCCCTAAGGTAGAGGGAGCTATATCTTCCCTTGCTAAGCATACTACTATACCCATTGAGGATAGTTGTGCTTTCAAGGATCCTATGGATAAGAAATTATAGGGTCTACTAAAGAAATTATTTGTTAATCAGGGATTTCTTTTACAACCTACGGCTTGCATTGTTCCAGTAACTACTGCAGCAGCTTTTTTTGTTTGAGGCTCTAGAAGAGTCTCTTAAGGTTGAGACTCCATTAGATGACATTCTAGATAGAATTAAAGCTCTTAAGCTAGCTAATTCTTTTATTACTGATGCCGCTTTTCAAATTGCTAAATTAGCGGCAAAAAATGTAGGATTTGTTATTTTAGCACGTGGAGCATTGTGGCTCAAATCCTGGTCTGCTGATGTGTCATCAAAACATAAGCCTTTAGCTATTCCCTTTAAAGGTAAGACCCTTTTTGGGCCAGAATTGAAGGAGATCATTTCTGATATTACAGGAGGTAAGGGCCATGCCCTACCTCAGGGTAGCTATAATTTTAGTTCCTTTCGGAACTTTAAAGGAGGACCCCTCGCTAATTCTTCTTCCACAAAGCAGCATGAAGGGGTGGGTGGCCCCCGATCCGGATCTAGTAGGGGGCAGACTTTTTTTCTTTGCTCAGGCTTGGGCAAGTGATGTTCTGAATTCCTGGGCACTAGAAATAGTGACCCACGGTTATCAATTGGAATTCAAGGATTTTCTCCCAAGAGGGAGATTTCATCTTTCAAAATTATCTGCAAACCAGATAAGGAGAGGCGTTCTTACGCTGTGTAAAAGACCTTTTTACTATGGGAGTAATCTGTCCTGTTCCAAAATTGGAACAGGGACAGGGGTTTTACTCAAACCTATTTGTGGTCCCCAAAAAAGAGGGAAAGTTCAGACCCTTTTTTTGATCTCAAGTGTCTAAACAAATTTCTGAGAATTCTATCATTCAAGATGGAGACAATTCGAACGATTTTGCCAATGATCCAGGAGGGTCAATATATGACTACCATGGATTTGAAGGATGCTTACCTTCATATTCCAATCCACAAAGATCATCATTGGTTTCTAAGGTTTGCCTTCTTGGACAAACATTATCAGTTTGTGGCTCTTCCTTTCGGGTTGGCCACAGCACCCAGATCTTCACAAAGGTTCTAGGGTCTCTTTTGGCTGTTCTCAGACCGCAAGGGATAGCAGTGGCGCCTTATCTGGACGATATTCTGATTCAGGCATTAACGTATCATCTGACAATATCTTACACGGACACAGTGTTGTCTTTTCTGAGAACTCACGGCTGGAAGGTGAACATAGAGAAGAGTTCACTTGTTCCACAGACAAGGGTTCCTTTTCTGGGAACTCTGATTGCTCAGTTGCCATGAAACTATTTCTGATGGAGGTCAGAAAATCAAAGATTTTGAATACTTGCCGAGCACATCTGTCCATTCCTCGGCCATCAGTGGCTCAGTGTATGGAGGTAATCGGATTAATGGTAGCGGCAATGGACATCGTTCCATTTTGCTCACTTTCATCTCAGACCACTGCAACTGTGCATGTTCGGTCAGTAAAATGAGGATTATGCGGTTTTCTCTCCAAAGATAATTCTGGATCAAGAGACCAGAAACTCTCTTCTTTGGTGGTTGTCGCCAGATCATCTGTCCTAGGGGACTTGTTTCCACAGACCCTTGTGGGTGATAGTGACAACAGATGCCAGCCTTCTGGGCTGGGGTGCAGTTTGGAACTCCCTGAAGGCTCAGGGTGTTTGGACTCAGGTGGAGTCTTTAATTCCAATCAATATTCTGGAACTGAGAGCAATATTCGATGCGCTTCAGGCGTGGCCTCAGTTGGCTTCGGACAAATTCATCAGATTCCAGTCGGACAACATAACGACTGTGGCATATGTCAATCATCAGGGGGGAACAAGGAGTTCCTTAGCGATGATAGAAGTATCCAAGATAATCAGTTGGGCAGAGGCCCACTCTTGTCATCTGTCAGCGATCTACATCCCAGGGGTAGACAACTGGGAAGCAGATTTAAGTCGACAGACTTTTCATCCGGGGGAGTGGGAACTTCACCCGGAGGTATTTGCCTCATTGATTCTCAGATGGGGCAGACCGGAATTGTTTTTGATGGCATCTCGTCAGAATGCCAAGCTTCCAGGATACGGATCCCGGTCAAGGGATCCTCAGGCCGAACTGATAGATGCCTTGGCAGTACCTTGGTTGTTCAGCCTAGCTTATGTGTTTCCGCCGTTTCCTCTCCTCCCACGCGTGATTGCTCGAATCAGACAAGAGAGAGCTTCAGTGATCCTGATAGCGCCTGCGTGGCTACGCTGGACTTCGTATGCGGATCTAGTGGACATGTCCTCTCTGCCACCGTGGAAACTTCCGTTGAGACAGGACCTTTTCATTCAAGGTCCTTTCCAACATCCAAATCTAATTTCTCTGCAACTGACTGCATGGAGATTGAACGCTTGATTTTATCGAAGCGAGGATTCTCTGGTTCAGTTATCATTACTTTGATACAGGCTAGAAAGCTTGTCACTAGAAAAATCTATCATAAGATATGGCGTTAATATCTTTTTGGTGTGAATCCAAGGGTTACTCATGGAGTAAAGTTAGGATTCCTAGGATTTTGTCTTTTCTCCAAGAAGGATTGGAGAAAGGGTTATCAGCAAGTTCCTTATAGGGACAAATTTCAGCTTTGTCAATTCTGTTTCACAAACGTTTGGCAAATGTATCAGATGTTCAGTCTTTTTGTCAGGCTCTATCTAGAATTAAGCCTGTATTTAGACCTATTACTCCTCCCTGGAGTTTGAATTTAGTTCTTCGAGTTTTTACGTACCAAACCTGGTTTCCTTCCTAAGGTTGTTTTGAATAAGAATATTAATCAGGAAATTGTTGTTCCTTCCTTGTGTACTAATCCTTCTTCTAAGAAGGAGCGTCTGTTACATAACTTGGACGTGGTCCGTGCCTTAGACGTGGTCCGTGCCTTAAAGTTTAGGCAACTAAGGATTTCCATCAATCATCTTCATTATTCATTGTTTATTCTGGAAAGCGTAGGGGTCAGAAACTACGGCTACCTCTCTTTCTTTTTGGCTGAGAAGTATTTTCCGCCTGGCATATGAGACTGCTGGACAGCAGCCTCCTGAAAGAATTACGGCTCATTCTTCTAGGGCTGTGGCTTCCACATGGGCTTTTAAAAACGATGCATCAGTGGAACAGATTTGTAAGGCTGCGACTTGGTCGTCCCTTCACACTTTTTCCAAATATTCCAAATTTGATACTTTTGCTTCTTCTGAGGCTATCTTTGGGAGAAGGGTTCTTCAAACAGTGGTGCCTTCCATTTAGGTTCCTGTCTTGTCCCTCCCTTTCATCCGTGTCCTATTACTTTGGTATTGGTTTCCCACAAGTAAGGATGAAATCCCTGGACTCGTCATATCTTTGTAAAAGAAAACTAAATTTATGCTTACCTGATAAATTACTTTCTTTTACGATATGACGAGTCCACGGCCCACCCTGTTCTTTTTAAGACAGTTTTTATTTATATTTTTTGTAAACTTCAGTCACCTCTGCACCTTTTTAGCCTTTCCTTTTTCTCTTCCTATACCTTCAGCCGAATGACTGAGGTTGGAGGGGAAGGGGAGGGGCTATATATACAGCTCTGCTGTGGTGCTCTTTGCCAATTCCTGTTAGCAGGAGGTTAATATCCCACAAGTAAGTATGAAATCCGTGGACTCGTCATATTGTAAAAGAAAGTAATTTATCAGGTAAGCATAAATTTAGGGTTTTTTTTGAGCTTACTGTTTGAACTGTTAACCAATCATCGCTCTAGGCATACAGTACTTTTGTTGTAACTAGAATTGGAGAACAGTTCAAACCCTTAGCTCACAATTACTTTTGAAATGGACAGTCGTAGTACGGGGAATTAGAATGGAACGACTAGATTAAAAAGTAAGTTATAGTGTGTCTTCATTAGAAGTGATCAATTAAAGTCCATCTAAAATATCGCTTAGATTCCAGACCTGATTTTAAAACATGTCAAGTTTACCATCACTTTAAGTCTTTTTACACTGATTAGATTATTTTAATAAAAATATCAAAGGCTTCAAAAGACTTTCCAAAAATTTATATTGATCTACTGAATCTTACTTTTTTCTAGCAAAAATGAACAGTAGTATTGCTGCAAAGGTACTATTAAGAAAGCTAGTGATAGTAATTTGGTATTTTTAAGTCACAAAAAAAAAAATGTTTTGTGATTGCATGGAAGGAAAATTACTCAATGACGTACTACTTTGTGTTTTTAAGGAGGAAGAGTAAAAACGTGGAAACGTAGGTGGTTCATCCTGACTGATAATTGTCTGTATTACTTTGAGTATACAACGGTAAGTTTTCATTTTTAATTTATTGTCTGTGTAAACAAACAAAGACAAACAAAAACTTTATAGCAATAAGGAGCTCCCACCATCTGAGAACCAATTAAAGGGATAGTGTAGTCAACAATTTAAATGTAATATCTTAATAAAGAATAATGTATATATAACATGCCTTTGACACGTATACATATTTTGATGCTAAATGACTTAAAAATGAGAATAAAGTTTCCTACTTTTGCACTTCTGATAGCAGGTTTTGAGTACATCCCCACACAGCTAACTGTTTTTCTACCACCCCTAGTTGGATTTAGCAGCCGACGTCACAGGCTGCTTGTGAAAGTAATCTTTGAAGGAACAGCATATTCCTAGTTAAATGGAAGTTTCTCACTATACAAAAGGAAAAAATAAATCTTTCTCAAAGGATGACATCTCCACTGAACTAGTATTGCTTTACATTTCAAGGTGAATAGTTGTGGAACAGTTTTGTTTACTTAAGATCAAAACAATCAGTCTCCTAGAGATTAGCACAGTATGTGATTCCCAAGACCTTGTTACCTAATTAAAAAAAAAACGCAACAAACTGGGTTGAATTTATGAAGCTGCATTCACATTTATATAGGCTATGCGGAGCACTGTTGCCAAATATTTAAAGGGAGAGTTCTCCCCTTTAATTTGTTCCTAATAATCCACTTTACCTGCTGGAGTGTATTAAATTGTTTACAAGTATTTCCTTTACCCTTATATTGACATTTGAAATAGTTGATTTAGCCTGTGGTATCCCCTCCTATTCTGAAAGTTTTTAGCCTTAGGTCCAAGCTATAGATAAGCTGTGTAAACACAGCCAGCAGAAGAAATTACACTCCCAGTGAGGTATAGAAGAGATAAGGTAATAAAATATTAATTTTCCTTTGTTCTCTCCAAGTATTGGTCTTTGGTTTATTGACAGATACAACATAAAGAATAATGTATATGTTGTGATAAAGTAATGAGATCTGATTATACCTACAAGCTCAACCCATTTTATTAGGTTGTGGCTTCAAAACACAAAATCAGCTAATTCATATACACAAATAAACCTTAAAAAGCAAATTCTCGTACATTTTATGCAACTGGTAAAATAAGTAATTGTAAATACATTAAGCGAAAACAATTTTACAGTATACTGTCCCTTTAAGAAGCAGAAAACTTAATTTGCCTCTCTGCTTTTGTGCAGTTGGTTGCGCAGGAGCAGAGGGGCCCGCACAAAGTAGAACGAAAAATTCCTAACCTCCCGCACAAAGTATTAACAAACACTGAAACCGCCAACATCACAAAATAATAAAGTAATTATTAACCTCTAATCCGCAAATAACATAATTGAAATTTTTAACGCCTAAACCACCAACCCCCACATCGCAATAAACCTGATTAACCCATGAACTCCTAAACCGCCAAACTCCCACATCAGAATAAACCTAATTAACCTATTAACTCCTAAACCGCCAACCCCCCACAACGCAAATAACTAATTTAATTACTAAGCCCCCTAACCTAACACCCCCTAAATTAACCCCAATACTAAGTTACACTTAAATAAAACCTAATATTATATTACAAAAAATAATCTAAAATTGCAAAAAATAAAAAACTCTAAAATTACAGAAAAAAAATAAACAAAATTATCAAAAATTAAAAAATTAAACCTAATCCCTATGAAAATAAAAAAGCCCCCCCCAAAATAAAAACACCCCCTAATCTACACTACCAATAGCCCTTAAAAGGGCCTTTTGTAAGGCATTGCCCTAAGTTAAACAGCTCTTTTACATTTAAAAAATACTAAGTCCCCCCTAACAGTAAAAAAACCCACCCACCAAACCCCCAAAAATAAAAAAAAAATAACACTAAAAAACCTAAACTACCCATTGCTCCTAAAGGGGCATTTGTATGGACATTGGCCTTAAAAGAGCATTCAGCTCTTTTAAAAGCCCATTAAATCCCTAATCTTAAAAAAAAAAAAAAAAATCTTAACTCTAACCCCCAAATAGGTACTCACCGTTCCTGAAGTCCGGTGGAGAAGGTCTTCTTCCAGACGGCTCCATCATCTTCTATCTTCATCTGGAACGAAGGCAGCGCAGAGCAGATGTGCGGAGCTGGCTTCCCCAATGCATGACTCCTCAGCAGTGGTCTTCAGAGGCGTGGAGGCTCCTCTTCATGCAATCGTCCTCCGTACACTGAAGATTAAATGCAAGGTACCCCATATTTATTGAGGTACCTTGCATTCCTATTGGCTAAAAATTTTAAATCAGCTACTGAAATCTTATTGGCTGGATAATGGAATGCCGTACCTTGCATTCAATCTTCAGTGTACAACGGACATCGGATGAAGAGGAGTCTCCACACCGCTGAGGAATGCCGCCGATGAGGATCCCCCCATTAGGGAAGACAGATCTGCACCTATGCTCCGCGCCGCCTTCTCCACCGAACTTCCGGAACGGTGAGTACCTATTTGGGGCTTAGTCTTAGGCTTTTTTTTATTTTTTGGGGTGGCTTTTTTTTTCTTCTGTTATGTGTGATCAGTCCACGGGTCATCATTACTTCTGGGATATAACTCCTCCCCAACAGGAAATGCAAGAGGATTCACCCAGCAGAGCTGCATATAGCTCCTCCCCTCTACGTCAGTCCCAGTCATTCTCTTGCACCCAACGACTAGATAGGATGTGTGAGAGGACTATGGTGATTATACTTAGTTTTTTATGACTTCAATCAAAAGTTTGTTATTTTAAAATAGCACCGGAGCGTGTTATTACTTCTCTGGCAGAGTTTGAGGAAGAATCTGACAGAGATTTTTTTACTATGATTTTAACCGGAGTCGTTAAGATCATATTGCTGTTCTCGACCATCTGAGGGAGGTAAAGGCTTCAGATCAGGGGACAGCGGGCAGATGAGTCTGCATTGAGGTATGTGGCAGTTTTTATTTTCTGAATGGAATTGATGAGAAAAGCCTGCCATACCGTTAAAATGACATGTATGTATACACTTCAGTATTCTGGGGATGGTATTTCACCGGAACTACTGCGTTAAAGGTCACTAATCCTTTTAATAACTATTCTCATGTTAAACGTTTTTGCTGGAATGTAGAATCGTTTACATTGCTGAGGTACTGTGTGAATAAATATTTGGGCATTATTTTCCACTTGGCAGTTTTTTGCTTTAATTGTGACAGTTTCGTTTCTCTTCACTGCTGTGTGGGAGAGGGAGGGGCCGTTTTTGGCGCTCTTTGCTACGCATCAAAATTCCAGTCAGCTACTTTTATATTTCCTGCATGATCCGGTTCATCTCTGACAGATCTCAGGGGTCTTCAAACTTCTTTGAAGGGAGGTAAATTCTCTCAGCAGAGCTGTGAGAATTCTTATAGTGACTGTGAATAAAAAACGTTGTTTTTGTTTTCTTATGTACAAATTTAATTAGTGTTGTTTTTTACTAATGGGAACAAACCTTTGCTAAAAGTTGTGTTGTTTTAAAGTTTGATGCTATAACTTTTTTTCAGTTCATTATTTCAACTGTCATTTAATCGTTAGTACCTCTTTGAGGCACAGTGCGTTTTTTTGCTAAAAAAGATTATAACCAAGTTGTAAGTTTTTTTGCTAGTGTGTTAAACATGTCTGACTCAGAGGAAGATATCTGTGTCATTTGTTCCAATGCCAAGGTGGAGCCCAATAGAAATTTATGTACTAACTGTATTGATGCTACTTTAAATAAAAGTCAATCTGTACAATGTGAACAAATTTCACCAAACAGCGAGGGGAGAGTTATGCCGACTAACTCGCCTCACGCGACAGTACCTGCATCTCCCGCCCGGGAGGTGCGTGATATTTTGGCGCCTAGTACATCTGGGCGGCCATTACAGATAACATTACAAGATATGGCTACTGTTATGACTGAAGTTTTGTCTAAATTACCAGAACTAAGAGGCAAGCGTGATCACTCTGGGGTGAGAACAGAGTGCGCTGACAATGCTAGGGCCATGTCTGATACTGCGTCTCAGCTCGCAGAGCATGAGGACGGAGAGCTTCATTCTGTGGGTGACGGTTCTGATCCAAACAGATTGGACTCAGATATTTCAAATTTTAAATTTAAATTGGAGAACCTCCGTGTACTACTAGGGGAGGTCTTAGCAGCTCTCAACGATTGTAACACCGTTGCAATACCAGAGAAACTGTGTAGGTTGGATAAATACTTTGCGGTACCGGCGAGTACTGACGTTTTTCCTATACCTAAGAGACTAACTGAAATTGTTACTAAGGAGTGGGATAGACCCGGTGTGCCGTTCTCACCCCCTCCAATATTTAGAAAGATGTTTCCAATAGACGCCACCACTCGGGACTTATGGCAAACGGTCCCCAAGGTGGAGGGAGCAGTTTCTACTTTAGCTAAGCGTACCACTATCCCGGTGGAGGATAGCTGTGCTTTCTCAGATCCAATGGATAAAAAATTAGAGGGTTACCTTAAGAAAATGTTTGTTCAACAAGGTTTTATATTACAACCCCTTGCATGTATCGCGCCGATTACGGCTGCGGCAGCATTTTGGATCGAGTCGCTTGAAGAGAACCTTAGTTCCTCTACGCTAGACGACATTACGGACAGGCTTAGAGTCCTTAAACTAGCTAATTCTTTCATTTCGGAGGCCGTAGTACATTTAACCAAACTTACGGCTAAGAACTCAGGATTCGCCATACAGGCACGCAGGGCACTGTGGCTAAAATCCTGGTCAGCTGATGTTACTTCTAAGTCCAAATTACTTAATATACCTTTCAAGGGGCAGTCCTTATTCGGGCCCGGTTTGAAAGAAATTATCGCTGACATTACGGGAGGTAAGGGCCACGCCCTACCTCAAGACAAGGCCAAAGCTAAGGCTAGACAGTCTAATTTTCGTCCCTTTCGGAATTTCAAGACAGGAGCAGCATCAACCTCCACTGCACCAAAACAGGAAGGAGCTGTTGCTCGTTACAGGCAAGGCTGGAAGCCTAACCAGTCCTGGAACAAAAGCAAGCAGGCCAGGAAACCTGCTGCTGCCCCAAAGACAGCATGAACCGAGAGCCCCCGATCCGGGACCGGATCTAGTAGGGGGCAGACTCTCTCTCTTCGCCCAGGCCTGGGCAAGAGATGTTCAGGATCCCTGGGCACTAGAGATCATATCTCAGGGATACCTTCTAGACTTCAAATTATCTCCCCCAAGAGGGAGATTTCATCTGTCAAGGTTGTCAACAAACCAGATAAAGAAAGAAGCGTTTCTACGCTGCGTACAAGATCTGTTAACAATGGGAGTGATCCATCCGGTTCCGTGGTCGGAACAAGGACAAGGGTTCTACTCAAACCTGTTTGTGGTTCCCAAAAAAGAGGGAACTTTCAGGCCAATCTTAGATTTAAAGACTCTAAACAAATTCCTAAGAGTTCCATCGTTCAAAATGGAAACTATTCGGACAATCTTACCCATGATCCAAGAGGGTCAGTACATGACCACAGTGGATTTAAAGGATGCTTACCTTCACATACCGATCCACAAAGATCATCACCGGTATCTAAGGTTTGCCTTCTTAGACAGGCACTACCAGTTCGTAGCTCTTCCATTCGGATTGGCTACGGCTCCAAGAATCTTCACAAAGGTTCTGGGTGCCCTTCTAGCGGTACTAAGACCGCGAGGGATTTCGGTAGCTCCGTACCTAGACGACATTCTAATACAAGCTTCAAGCTTTCAAACTGCCAAGTCTCATACAGAGTTAGTTCTGGCATTTCTAAGGTCGCATGGATGGAAAGTGAACGAAAAGAAGAGATCTCTCTTTCCTCTCACAAGAGTTCCATTCTTGGGGACTCTTATAGATTCTGTAGAAATGAAGATTTACCTGACAGAAGACAGGTTAACAAAACTTCAAAATGCATGCCGCGTCCTTCATTCCATTCAACACCCGTCAGTAGCTCAATGCATGGAGGTGATCGGCTTAATGGTAGCGGCAATGGACATAGTACCTTTTGCACGCCTACACCTCAGACCGCTGCAATTATGCATGCTAAGTCAGTGGAATGGGGATTACTCAGATTTGTCCCCTACTCTGAATCTGAATCAAGAGACCAGAAATTCTCTTCTATGGTGGCTTTATCGGCCACACCTGTCCAGGGGGATGCCATTCAGCAGGCCAGACTGGACAATTGTAACAACAGACGCCAGCCTACTAGGTTGGGGCGCTGTCTGGAATTCTCTGAAGGCTCAGGGACTATGGAATCAGGAGGAGAGTCTCCTACCAATAAACATTCTGGAATTGAGAGCAGTTCTCAATGCCCTTCTGGCTTGGCCCCAGTTAACAACTCGGGGGTTCATCAGGTTTCAGTCGGACAACATCACGACTGTAGCTTACATCAACCATCAGGGAGGGACAAGAAGCTCCCTAGCAATGATGGAAGTATCAAAGATAATTCGCTGGGCAGAGTCTCACTCTTGCCACCTGTCAGCAATCCACATCCCGGGAGTGGAGAACTGGGAGGCGGATTTCTTGAGTCGCCAGACTTTTCATCCGGGGGAGTGGGAACTTCATCCGGAGGTCTTTGCCCAAATACTTCGACGTTGGGGCAAACCAGAGATAGATCTCATGGCGTCTCGCCAGAACGCCAAACTTCCTCGCTACGGGTCCAGATCCAGGGATCCAGGAGCAGTTCTGATAGATGCTTTGACAGCACCTTGGAACTTCAGGATGGCTTATGTGTTTCCACCCTTCCCGCTGCTTCCTCGATTGATTGCCAAAATCAAACAGGAGAGAGCATCAGTAATTCTAATAGCACCTGCTTGGCCACGCAGGACTTGGTATGCAGATCTAGTGGACATGTCATCCTGTCCGCCTTGGTCTCTACCTCTAAGACAGGACCTTCTGATACAGGGTCCATTCAAACATCAAAATCTAACTTCTCTGAAGCTGACTGCTTGGAAATTGAACGCTTGATTTTATCAAAACGTGATTTTTCTGAGTCGGTTATTGATACCCTGATTCAGGCTAGGAAGCCTGTTACCAGAAGGATTTACCATAAAATATGGCGGAAATACCTATACTGGTGCGAATCCAAAGGTTACTCCTGGAGTAAGGTTAGGATCGCTAGGATATTGTCTTTTCTACAAGAAGGTTTAGAAAAGGGTTTATCAGCTAGTTCATTAAAGGGACAGATTTCAGCTCTGTCCATCTTGTTACACAGACGTCTGTCAGAAAATCCAGACGTCCAGTCCTTTTGTCAGGCTTTAGCTAGGATCAAGCCTGTGTTTAAAGCTGTTGCTCCACCATGGAGTTTAAACTTAGTTCTTAACGTTTTACAGGGTGTTCCGTTTGAACCCCTTCATTCCATTGATATAAAAATGTTATCTTGGAAAGTTCTGTTTTTAATGGCTATTTCCTCGGCTCGAAGAGTCTCTGAGTTATCAGCCTTACATTGTGATTCCCCTTATCTGATTTTTCACTCAGACAAGGTAGTTCTGCGTACTAAACCTGGGTTCTTACCTAAGGTAGTCACTAACAGGAACATCAATCAAGAGATTGTTGTCCCATCCTTGTGTCCAAATCCTTCTTCAAAGAAGGAACGTCTTTTACACAATCTGGATGTAGTTCGTGCCCTCAAGTTCTACTTGCAGGCAACTAAAGATTTTCGCCAAACTTCTTCCTTGTTTGTCGTTTACTCTGGACAGAGGAGAGGTCAAAAAGCTTCTGCTACCTCTCTCTCTTTTTGGCTTCGTAGCATAATACGTTTAGCCTATGAGACTGCTGGACAGCAGCCTCCTGAAAGAATTACAGCTCACTCCACTAGAGCTGTGGCTTCCACTTGGGCCTTTAAGAATGAGGCCTCTGTTGAACAGATTTGCAAGGCTGCAACTTGGTCTTCGCTTCATACTTTTTCCAAATTTTACAAATTTGACACTTTTGCTTCTTCGGAGGCTATTTTTGGGAGAAAGGTTCTTCAGGCAGTGGTTCCTTCTGTATAATGAGCCTGCCTATCCCTCCCGTCATCCGTGTACTTTTGCTTTGGTATTGGTATACCAGAAGTAATGATGACCCGTGGACTGATCACACATAACAGAAGAAAACATAATTTATGCTTACCTGATAAATTCCTTTCTTCTGTTGTGTGATCAGTCCACGGCCCGCCCTGTTTTAAGGCAGGTAAATATCTTTTAAATTATACTCCAGTCACCACTTCACCCTTGGTTACTCCTTTCTCGTTGATTCTTGGTCGAATGACTGGGACTGACGTAGAGGGGAGGAGCTATATGCAGCTCTGCTGGGTGAATCCTCTTGCATTTCCTGTTGGGGAGGAGTTATATCCCAGAAGTAATGATGACCCGTGGACTGATCACACAACAGAAGAAAGGAATTTATCAGGTAAGCATAAATTATGTTTTTTTTTTTTTTTTTTTTTTAGATTAGGGTTTTTTAGGCTGGAAAAGAGAGGAATGCCCTTTTAAGGGCAATGCCCACTCAAATGCCCCTTTAGGGGCAATGGGTAGTTTAGGTTTTTTTTAGTGTTAGGTTTTTTATTTTGGGGGGTTTGGTGGGTGGGGGATTTTACTGTTAGGGGGTAATTGGTAATTTGTTTAGGTAAAAGAGCTGTTTAACATGCAATGCCCTACAAAAGCCCTTTTAAGGGGTATTGGTAGTTTAGTATTAGATCAGGTGGTGTTTTCATTTTTGGGGTGATTTTTTTATAGGGTTATTAGTCTAGGTTAAAAAAAAATATTTTGGATAGTTTTGTTTATTTTTTTCTGTAATTTTACATTTTTTTATTTTGTGTAACTTTAGCTTTGGGGTTTGTAGTTTTTTTTTTTTTAAAATAGACAGCCCTCTGGGCAGGCTTATCGCCTAGTTTAAGATAAAGTAGATTATTTGAGAGCATTTATTCTTGTGTCATATTGGAATCATTGGCATATATTATTATTAATTATTCAGTTTATTTGCTTTTATCGTCTAATTTGCTTTATTCTCTCTGTATTTTTTGTTAAAGGTTAACCTAGGTAGGCTCATATGCTAATTTCTAAGACCTTGAAGACCGCCTCTTATCTCAGTGAATTTTGACAGTTTTTCACAGCTAGTTCATGTGTATCATATATATAACAATGTACTCACTCCTGTGGAGTTACTTATGAGTCAGCACTGACTAGCTAATCTGCAAATTGCAAATCTGACAAAAGAACTGAGATAAGGGAGCAGTCTGTAGAGACTTAGATACAAGTTAATTACAG